>NC_079444.1:624608-654608 GCF_903798145.1 Danio aesculapii | reverse complement strand
TCCCGCGCCGTTCTCGCGTAAACCCGCTGGAGGCCGCTGTCGAACGACCTTCCGCCTGTCTGCCTGGATGACAGAATGATTGACCGTGCGACCGGCCAATCGGCTGACCCACCCTCCTCCGTCCCTAAACCCAACCAACGACGATTCACAAAAGCCGTCCAGAAAAAGAAAAGCCCTCGTCTGATTTTTACCACGTTTTCGGATTTTGACCACATTCTCACCCTGTGATGAACTTGTTCGCTTCATTTTTTGGATTTTGTTTTTGTTTTCTTACCTGATTTCTGGAACCGCTCTTCCCCAGACTCGAACCCGGTCGTCGTTGTCGTGGTCAGCCCCTGTCTGCGCCTCGAGTCCGCCAGAGTACACGAAGAGCTAACCGGACAAACTGGTTGCAGCAGGAAAGCCCTCGTCAAAGCCCAGGAACGGTGTCACACTGCCCCGCAGCGTTCGCTTAAAAAAAAATGAAATGCAGCCGTACGTACCCCCGGCTACGTATTTCGCGGTCTCCAGAAACGTCCCCGGGACTACGTTCTCAGATTGAGCTTGGGTTGAACAATACATCATCATGATGGGACCATTTTATGGAGCCAGATCAGTCTCAAAAATATTACATTTACAAATCAAAGTTCATACATCCATAACACAATTAACCTAAATCCAATTGGTAAATTGAAAGTACGATTCAAAAATAAGCAAATTTAATTCATTTGGTGAAAATATTTATGATTATTGAATATTGTGTGTTTACAAATTAACATATTGTGTTTTTTAAATTGTGTGCCAAATTCTGACCCCACCATCTGAATGTGCAGCAGAAATGGAGACTCATCAGACCAGGCAACGTTTCTCCAATCTTCTATTGTCCAGTTTTGGTGAGCCTGTGTGAATTGTAGCCTCAGTTTCCTGTTCTCAGCTGACAGGAGCGGCACCCGGTGTGGTCTTCTGCTGCTGTAGCCCATCCGCCTCAAGGTTGGACGTGTTGTGTGTTCAGAGATGCTTTTCTGCAGACCTCGGTTGTAACGAGTGCTTATTTGAGTTACTGTTGCCTTTCTATCAGCTGGAACCAGTCTGGCCATTCTCCTCTGACCTCTGATCATCAACAAGGCATCTGCGCCCACAGAACTGCCGCTCACTGGATATTTCCTCTTTGTCGGACCATTCTCTGTAAACCCTAGAGATGGTTGTGTGTGAAAATCCCAGTAGATCAGCAGTTTCTGAAATACTCAGAGCAGCCCGTCTGACACCAACAACCATGCCACGTTCAAAGTCTCTTAAATCCCCTTCCTTCCCCATTCTGATGCTCGGTTTGAACTGATCATCTTGATCATGTCTGCATGCCTAAATGCATTGAGTTGCTGCCATGTGATTGGCTGATTAGACATTTGTATATACACTTTTCATATATATATATTTTACAAATATGTTCTCATAGAGGAGAGCAGGGATGAAAGTACCGTTTTTCATAAAAACCTATTTTTAGAAGACACAGGTGGGTCAAAAGTAACACAACAATGTTTGCTAGATGTGTAAAGGGTTTTGAGTGTTCAGAAAAACGCTATATAAATGTGAGGAATTATTATTATTATTTTTTATAAATGTATTATCTTAATCTTAATACTAACTTAATCTTGTTTATTTTAAATATATCTGACTATGACTGTGTTAATGTTAAATGCAAACATATTTTGTCCTTTATCTTTGCCAAAAATATTAAACTGTATATATTAAAATATTAAAAATCAAATGTTTTAAAAGCAATCCAACAATGCAAAATGTATAAATTTTCTATAATTAAAAAAATATATAATATTATTGTTGGCAAAATATATACATTTTATAAAGTATATCAATCAAAACACTGAAAACTCAAATATGGAGGTGAAAAATAGTCTGTTAGCAGTGGGACATAAATAAGCTTTACTCTTGTCCCCAAAGAAACTCAAAATGTGGTCCAAATAGCAATGTATACCTAATAAAGTGACCAGTGAGTATATTTAGTGTTTTGAATATCTGTTCAGAAGCACATCTGTTGTTAGTGCTTTCATACAGTCAGCAGCAGGGGGCGCACATTACAGTATATAACTACAGCTCAGCCTCAGACAGAATCAAACTCCTGGTGTATATTTACACTAAAATATCCAGTGATTAAAATGAAATATCACGAAATTTATACAGGAACAGTTCATACATGCAGCAAACTAAGTCAATTAGTGAATCATTTTTTAGCGAACGAACCAATTCAATACACCGAATCAACAATATCCTGATATAAAAAATACTATAGTAATTTACAAACACGGATATTGTGTTTTTGAACCATATTATAATGAACTACTTGAATTAATCTCTTGAGGTAATTAAATATAGTATAAATCAAATAAATAAATATAGTTACAATAGTAGCACAACTAAATTAATATAAACAAATGACCCAATACTGTCGATTTTTACAACAAGGTATATTACAACAGGATTATATTATTATAACAGGAAATCTGGGAGCCCCCAATAAATATCTAGAAGCAAAAATTATACCTATAAACAATATATAACATCAGTTTCTATCATATATAATATATTACATAATTAAATATTATTTAATATAATATTATTATAATAATGTAATGTTATGTAATAATAATATAATAAAAATAAAATATAAACCACCCCGATCATGGAGCAGTCCAGCAGTCAAATTTATATATATATATATATATATATATATATATATATATATATACACACACACACTATATTTTTAATTGTAAGTTCATTTTAAGAAAACTCATCATTCAAAATGTAAAGACTGCAATAAGATAAAGCATAGAAAAGAAGATTTCTATAATATATATATTAAAAAAATACTATATAAATATAATACTATGAAATATTAAAAAAACACCTAAATAAATAGTAAATTTAATAAAAGTAGAAAGGGTGCATCAGGACTTGGGCCCCATGGCTGGAGTTGCCTGGGGCCCCAATTCGCTACTTCCATCACTGGGTATATTATAATACAATAAAAAACAGTTTACTGTAGTAATATCTATACTACAGTATTTATTACTGTTTATTTCACTATAGTTAATACTGTATGTTGTAGCGTTCGTTAACAAAGAGTTGTAAACACAACACAGTTTAATATACTATGTGTGAAAAGACTAATAAAGTACTTTAGTATATGTGGGTTAACTAAGAAATCATATTAGTATGCTTGTTGTTTTTGTTATTGTTGTGGAAAGTGTGCAGCATCACACCGTATTCTCTCCGGACAGTGATGTAAACAGAGTCCCCCGGGTAAATAGTTCTGTCCCTTTAAGTTGGTGTCAAAGCCGATTAGCGTTGATCTCGGTCGTGATTCTGTTGTACCGTCTGTTCACTGGATATATTTTTTTTTGTCGCTGCACTCAGTGGACATCATCTTTTTATTAATACTTGTTTACTTCTATAGTTGAATTTTCGTTTTTTTTTTTAAACGCGCGCGCGCTCCTTTATATCACAGTGCGTAATTACGCGAGCCTGGAATCTCCTTTACGCGCAGCATCAGCGCTTTTTTTTTTGGCTGGACTTGAGATCGTCATCATCTGTGGCTGCTGTGTGAGAGGAAGATGATGGGTTCAATGTGACAATCGGGACTGGAAGATGCAGAAGAGCGTGCGTTATAATGAAGGACACGCGCTCTATCTGTCCATGGTCGCGCGTAAAGAGGGTATCAAGCGCGGCCACCTGAGCAAAAAAGCCGCCGAAAACAACCGCTGGAACGAGAAGTACTTCGCGCTTTACCAGAATGTGCTGTTTTACTTCGAGAACGAGCAGAGCACCAGACCCTCTGGGATTTATTTGCTGGAGGGAAGCACCTGCGAGAGGATTCCGGCTCCGAAAGTGTCCACCGTGGGGAAGGAGAGTTCAGATAAACAGCAGGTATGATCTGACATCACAGTTTTCATCTGTGCTTTACTAATAACTCGCTTTTTTACGACCAAAGACACAAATATCGCAAGAATGGCGAAGTTGGGTTCTACACACACGCGCGCGCACACGTCGTGTTTGTTTGTGGCTGCGTGTGTGTGTGTGTGTGTGTGTGTGTGTGTGTGTGTGTGTGCCATCCCACACCGTTTATAGTAAATACTATAGTGTAATAAACAGTATATTAGTGTTTACCACATGACCAAACTACTAAAGCAGTTTACAGTAAAATACTATAGTGTATTACGCGGTATATATTAGTGTTTACCACATGACTAAACTACTATAGCAGTTTACAGTAAAATACTATAGTGTATTACGCGGTATATATCAGTGTTTACCACATGATCAAACTACTATAGCAGTTTACAGTAAAATACTATAGTGTATTACGCGGTATATATTAGTATTTACCACATGACAAAACTACTATAGCAGTTTACAGTAAAATACTATAGTGTATTACGCGGTATATATTAGTATTTACCACATGACTAAACTACTAAAGCAGTTTACAGTAAAATACTATAGTGTATTACGCGGTATATATTAGTATTTACCACATGACTAAACTACTAAAGCAGTTTACAGTAAAATACTATAGTGCATTACGCGGTATATATTAGTGTTTACCACATGACAAAACTACCATAGCAGTTTACTGTAAAATACTATAGTGTATTACGTGGTATATATCCGTGTTTACCACATGACTAAACTACTAAAGCAGTTTACAGTAAAATACTATAGTGCATTACGCGGTATATATTAGTGTTTACCACATGACTAAACTACTATAGCAGTTTACAGTAAAATACTATAGTGTATTACGCGGTATATATCCATGTTTACCACATGACTAAACTACTATAGCAGTTTACAGTAAAATACTATAGTGTATTACGCGGTATATATCGTGTTTACCACATGACTAAACTACTATAGCAGTTTACAGTAAAATACTATAGTGTATTACGCGGTATATATCAGTGTTTACCACATGACTAAACTACTATAGCAGTTTACAGTAAAATACTATAGTGTAATAAACAGTATATCAGTGTTTACCACATGACCAAACTACTATAGCAGTTTACAGTAAAATACTATAGTGTATTACGCAGTATATATTAGTGTTTACCACATGACCAAACTACTAAAGCAGTTTACAGTAAAATACTATAGTGTATTACGCGGTATATATTAGTGTTTACCACATGACAAAACTACCATAGCAGTTTACTGTAAAATACTATAGTGTATTACGCGGTATATATTAGTGTTTACCACATGACCAAACTACTATAGCAGTTTACAGTAAAATACTATAGTGTATTACGCGGTATATATTAGTGTTTACCACATGACTAAACTACTAAAGCAGTTTACAGTAAAATACTATAGTGTATTACGCGGTATATATTAGTGTTTACCACATGACTAAACTACTATAGCAGTTTACAGTAAAATACTATAGTGTAATAAACAGTATATCAGTGTTTACCACATGACAAAACTGCTATAGCAGTTTACAGTAAAATACTATAGTGTATTACGCAGTATATATTAGTGTTTACCACATGACAAAACTACCATAGCAGTTTACAGTAAAATACTATAGTGTATTACGCGGTATATATTAGTGTTTACCACATGACAAAACTACTAAAGCAGTTTACAGTAAAATACTATAGTGCATTACGCGGTATATATTAGTGTTTACCACATGACTAAACTACTAAAGCAGTTTACAGTAAAATACTATAGTGTATTACGCGGTATATATTAGTGTTTACCACATGACTAAACTACTAAAGCAGTTTACAGTAAAATACTATAGTGCATTACGCGGTATATATTAGTGTTTACCACATGACTAAACTACTAAAGCAGTTTACAGTAAAATACTATAGTGTATTACGCGGTATATATTAGTGTTTACCACATGACTAAACTACTATAGCAGTTTACAGTAAAATACTATAGTGTATTACGCGGTATATATTAGTGTTTACCACATGACTAAACTACTAAAGCAGTTTACAGTAAATACTATAGTGTATTACGCGGTATATATTAGTGTTTACCACATGACTAAACTACTATAGCAGTTTACAGTAAAATACTATAGTGTATTACGCGGTATATATTAGTGTTTACCACATGACTAAACTACTAAAGCAGTTTACAGTAAATACTATAGTGTATTACGCGGTATATATTAGTGTTTACCACATGACTAAACTACTATAGCAGTTTACAGTAAAATACTATAGTGTATTACGCGGTATATATTAGTGTTTACCACATGACTAAACTACTATAGCAGTTTACAGTAAAATACTATAGTGTAATAAACAGTATATCAGTGTTTACCACATGACCAAACTACCATAGCAGTTTACAGTAAAATACTATAGTGATGGTGGTTTAAGATGTTGGCTCGACGTTGGATTTTGGTCATTTTCCCACACAATCTAAAATCAACCAAATATCAACATCATTTGACGTAATTTTCAACATCAAAATAACGTTGTCCTTAGAGCAGGGATGTCAAACTCAATTCCTGAAGGGCCGCAGCTCTGCACAGTTTAGTTCCAACCCTAATTAAACACACCTGATCAAACTAATTGAGTCCTTCAGGCTTGTTAGAAACCTACAGGTAAGTGTGTTGGAGCAGGGTTGGAACTAAACTGTGCAGGGCTGCGGTCTTTTGACATCCCTGCCTTAGACGCTGGCTAGACATTGAATTTTGGTCACCTGACATCACAACCTTAATATAACCTACTATTAATGTGACGTTGTGGTAAATGGTTTTCATGAAATATTATTTATTTTTTTAGCATGTGAAATATAATGATAATATTACAAATAAGGAGATTGTTTTATTTGTTTCATTCAGGTTTGTTAAAAGTGTTATTTAGGATAAAGCGGCATGGTGGCTCAGTAGTTAGCACTGTCATGTCGCTGGTTTAAGTCCCGGCTGGGTCAGTCGGTATTTCTTGGTGTGGATTTCCTCCGAGTGCTCTGGTTGTGAATGCAAGAGTGTATGGGTGTTTCCCAGTACTGGCTTGCAGCTGGAAGGGCATCCGCTGTGTAAAACATATGCTGGATAAATTGGTGGTTCATTCTGCTGTGGCGACCCCAGATTAATAAAGGGACTAAGCTGAAAAATAAATGAATGAATGAGCATGTTGATTTTGCTGAGCATGTTGTGTAAAGATGTGGACATTTCAAACAGTGCAGAGCTTCCGAGTCCTTCAACAGCATTTAAAAGCAGACGCTGATTGTGCTTTGATTTCTGCGCCAGCTTCATTACAGGAGCTTTGTGATGTGCAAAATGACCTGCATATGAATAAAACCGCCATTTACTGATGTTCTGTCAAATGTTCTGCAATAAAAGGCTTCTGTTAGTTTAGAATTAAATTATAATAAATTATGGTCATGTTTTTAGTGTGATCTTCTACTAAATATGGGAACTTTGATATTAGTGAATCTGTTAAAGTCTTAAGCAATACACTAAATTGAAAATACAGCCTCTAATCGAAAAAAAGTTGGGACAGTACTTATTGCTTTTCTTTTCAGCTCAGTCCCTTTTTAAATCAGGTGTTGCCACAGTGGAATGAACCGCCAACTTATCCAGCATATGTTTTACACAGCGGATGCCCTTCCAGTTGCAACCTATCGTTGGGAAACTTCAATACACTCCCATTCACACACATACACTATTACACTACGTTAGGATGATTCTAAGGGCTCACGCATTTTGTGGGCCCCCGGAGATGTTATTAGGGGCCCATGACAACCAGAGTGACAATTATTAGGGGCCCACGACAACCATTCCAGTGATGTATACAGTTGAAGTCAGAATTATTAGCCCCCTTTGAATTATTTTAATCTTTTTTAAATATTTCCCAAATGATGTTTAATACAGCAAGGAAATTTTCGCAGTATGTCTGATAATATTTTTTCTTCTGGAGAAAGTCTTATTTGTTTTATTTCGGCTAGAAAAAAAGCTGTTTTAAATATTTTAAAAACCATTTTATGGTCAATATTATTAGCCCCTTTAAGCTATTTATTTTTTCGAAAGTCAACAGAACAAACCATTGTTATACAATAACTTGCCTAATTACCCTAACCTGCCTAGTTAACCTAATTAACCAAGTTAAGCCTTTAAATGTCACTTTAATTTCAATTTTCACTGTGATGTAATAATGAACAGTAATTATTTTGGAATATGCGCTTGATTTGAATATTAATAATAATAACTGCATTATTGGATCGGCCGTCACTCACTCTGACTTCAGTTTTCTCCGTGCTGCTGTAGATTTTCTCCCTCTTTGAATGTGCATTATAAAGATTCAGATGCAAATGAAATATGCTTGACTCGGCCATCAGCGCGGTGATGACTTGCGTTTCCATGGAGATCGGGTTTGATGTCATGTTGAAGTGCCTCTGTGTTATCAATGCGTGCTGCACTTACACATCAGCAGCCTCATACTGACTAAATCACAGAGTTAACAGAGAAACTAGTGATGGCTAGACTAGGTTTCCTTCTCATGTTTGACCGCTATGTTTGATGCATAAATCGTTTTTTGTTCTGTAATTTTAATTTTAGCAACTTCTATTCTCTGGTTTAGGCATGGGTGGGTATAAAATTCTGACGGGATGATATCCTCAGATTAAAATATCACGCTTTCATGGTATTGTGATTACTGCTCTAAAATATGTTCTTTTACAAATGTCCAGGTAAAAAACGAAGTATTTTTTTATAATCTTGTTTTTACTTTTGACAGAAGATTATTTTGCTTGCCCCATTGGCAGATTATTTTGCTCGTTTTAAGGAAAAACGTACTTAATTTTGGCGTTTTATTTCTTGAACAAGACTATGTTTTGCTTGTGTAAAATTCGTCTTGATTTACACATTTTAGATATTTGGACTACAAACAAAGTAAAAAATCTAAGTAAGAAAATCCTTTATTGCAGTGTATTCGAGTTTTGCGTTTCGGTATTTGTTTTAATGAATCCGAACACCTACATGTGTGTGTGTGTGTGTGTGTGTGTGTGAGAGAGAGTTAGAGAGAGAGACGGCTGTGTGGATTGTGTGTGCAAGTTAAAGCAAAAGTCACGTTAAACTATTGGCCCTCAACAATATTTTCAGCCAATCAGATTTCTTTTGTTTACAGTCACTCTTATTGGTTGGTGATTGTTTTCGTGTGCAGCGAAACTAAATATTGGCATAGTGGCCTGCCTAAATGATAATTGTATTTTCAAAATGCCAAAGAGGCAGTCATGCATATTTTAATTTCTTTAAAACCACGAGTAAATCTGATAATGAGCCTGATCGCTATCCTGGATCAGGTTAGCGGGAGACAAGCAAAGAGATCTCAAGCCAGCCAGAACACATGACAGAAGAGGTAACTGTGGGCTCTTCTTGAAGATTAGACTGAGTGAGTCATTTCATTATTATTTTCACTTGACACTTAGTAGTGAAGTGAACTGAATAGTGATTATTCATGATAAATGTTTGTAGCTACATGTTTGTATTATCCATGACTGACCAATAACGTTTGTATGGCACAAAATAATTCAAGACCGTTCAGAAATGTGATGCTCTTTTTTGCGTGATCACCGTTTAATGACGTCTTGTTCTGGGAAAACTGAAGTTTTTGCAGCTCTGCACAAGAAGTTTGGCCAGAGGAGAAATGTTCCAACAGAGCCTGGTTTCTCTCAAGGTTTTTTCCCCTTCACTTTCGTCAATTGGTGAAGTTTGTTCATCGCCATCGTCACCACTGGCTTGATTTTTTTGCAACCCAGGCTCATTCTGTAAACGTAGTCCCGAGGACGTTTCTGGAGACGGCGAATTATGTAGCCGGAGGTATGTATGGCTGCATTTCATTTTTTAAGCGAACGATGCGGGGCGGTGTGACGCCGTTCCTTTTAGCGATTGCCGGCTGACCGCTTACCTTCGTGTGGAGGGCTTTCCCACCGCAACCAGTTTGTCCGGTTAGCTCGTCCTGTACGTTGGCGGACTTGAGATGCAGAGAGGAGCAGACCACGACGAGCGTGTTCGAGTCTGGGGAAGCGCGGTTCCAGAAATCAGGTAAGACTAAAACAGAATCCAAGAAATAAAGTGAAGAAGTTCATAACAGGGTGAGAATATGGTAAAATCCGAAAACGTGGTAAAAAAAAATCAGACGAGGGCTTTTCTTTTTCTGGACGGCTTTTGTAAATTGTTGGTTGGGTTTAGGGCGGGTGGGTCAATCGGTAAAGTTGGTTGGGTTCAGGGAAGGAGGAGGGTGACCCAGTCAATCATTCAGCCAGTCGGACAGACAGACGTTCGTTCGACAGTGGCCTCTGGTGGGTTTACGCGAGAACAGCGCGGGCGCGAACGGCACTCGCGGGAGACATCTGAGAAGCCAAAATGGCGCACACAGCGGCCTCCTGCGGATTTGCGAAAACCAAAAACTGCAAAAATACGTACCTCCCGTCTCCAGAAACGTCCTCGGGACTACGTTTTCAGAATGAGCCTGGGGTTTTTTTGGGACTTGTGGAGCTGCACATGGATGGATTTACTCTTCAGTGTTTGGACTTTCAGCAGTGAAAATTAAACCACACTGAACTGAACTGAACTTCAACTCTGAAAACTGGACTGACTCAGTTTCAATTTACTAGAACTTCTATGTTAAGCTGCTTTGACACAATTTACATTGTAAAAGCGCTAGAGAAATAAAGATGAATTGAGTTGGGTTGAGACTATTTCATTGCTGTTTTGTCATATTAATATCTGCTGTGGTATCTTTACAAATGTAATCACTCTTGAAGCTGCGTTTTCCATGATTCCTGCAGTATTGTGAGGTCGTCGTCTAAGAATAGTAGCGCTTCTGGCTGCGTGTTTCTCTTAGACACGGCTATTTGAATGAAAGTCTACAGTGCATGAGTTCTTAAGGACAGTCTGTGTGCTTTTATATGCATGATAAAACATGAGTATAGCGCTGCTAGGGAAAATTATGCAAACGAGTCAGATGTGAATGTGGATCCTGACCTGTTAATGAAGTTTGCACAGAAGAGCTGCGTTTACTGTACTGTAGCCGTGATTTGAACAGGATTCAGTGGGAGCTGATAGTTCTGTGGGTCGCTGTATTTGTGGGCCGACCGTGCCTATTGTTATCTCTCGGTTTAAACAAGGCCTGAGGCTCAGGACAGCGCATTAAAGACAGAGGAGAAGCTCGGCTTACATAACCACACACACACACACACACCAGCCGCGCTTCGAGCCCTTAAGCCTACATCCTATAAAACACACTCACGGCCTCGCTGCTTCGCTCCATCACTTATTTGAGGGTGAACGGGTCAAGAACGAGGCCAGATTACATTTCTATCCGTAATCAAATCACTGTATATAAGAAAACCAATTTAGCTTAAAGAAAATGAAGCCGCAGACTCCAGACATGATTTATTATGATTTCTTTTCTACTGTGTGTTGGTAATATGCTTGGGATTTAGTTATTTGTAAGGAACACTGTATTTTTAAGTCCCCATAGTTGACTAACGTTAACTAACAGCAAGCAATACATTTTTGTGAAAAAATCTGTACAATTCACGGTAAAAAAACGGTTGCTAGAATTTTACAGCTAAAAACAAGGTAGAAACGTAATTAAGAAATTTGACAGGATATTACGGTATACTAAAATATGGTATAAACTTAATTTGAAAATTTTACGGTATACTACCATATTGCGGTATACTAAAATACGGTAGAAATGTATTTAGAAAGTTTATGGTATACTACTATATTTAGTAGTACCATATTACGGCATAGTAAAATATGATAGAAACTTAATTTGAAAATGTTACCGTATTCTACTGTTTTTTGAAGTTTGAACGTATTATGAAATACTAAAATATAGTAGAAACCTAATTTACATTTTTTTTATATTATACTACCATATTTGGTAGTACCATATTACAGTATATTAAAGCCCCTTCCCAATTCTCTACCCCTTAGCTCTAAAGAAAATTTGGGACTTAAAGCTTACAGCTAACATTTTTCAGGACCACACTCGAAACCAAGGGGTACAAAAATTTCCCAGAATACGCCAGCTACAGCGGCAGCATGGCTGCACACAGAAGTCAGGACATACAGAAATTTGTAACAAATTTACAACAAACAAGCACATGTTTTAATACATTCATAATAGCGTTATAAACAACGCTAAAATTGGCTATCTATATCCCTAAAATAACTCCTGTATAGCAGTCCCACAACATACTGACACTCGAATACCCTGTCAGAAAAGTCTAGTGGCTGGGAATGAGCTTTTTACAGTGTCTGCTATTGTTGTTTTGGTGTGTTTACATAGATGAATATGGCCAAGGTGTAAATGCAAAGTACAGTTATGATCTTATTGCTACATTATATCGTTATGATAACATGATATATGCCTTCAGTGATTTCCTGAAGATAAACATCAAAAAATAGCCCAACTGGAATAACTACAGCAGTCGCGATTGTTGATCTCATATGAAGCAAGAGATCGCAATGACATATGATGACGTGTGCAGGTGCTGTTGGAGTGTCTCATTTCTTTGGGGTAAATTTTAAAGCCCTTCCCCTTTATGCCCTGTGGGGAAGGGGTAAAAATATAGAATTTAGATTGGACCTAAATACGATAGAAAATTGATTTCGAATTTTACAGACAATAATCTAAAGCACACCAGCATGTCCACTTCTGAATGGCTGAAGAAAAACAAAATGAAGACTTTGGAGTGGCCTAGTCAAAGTCCTGACCTGAATCCAATTGAGATGCTGTGGCATAACCTTAAAAAGGCGCTCAAACCCTCCAGTGTGGCGGAATTACAACAATTCTGCAAAGGTTATCTTCACACACTGTTGCAGACTCGTTGCAAGTTATCGAAAACACTTGATAGCAGTTGTTGAAGCTAAGGGTGGCCAAAACAGTTATAAGGTTTAGCGGCAAACACTATTTCACACAGAGCTATGTAGTTTTGTATTTTGTTTTCCCCTAAAAACAAAAACCTTCATTTCAAAATGAAGTGTCAAAATACACAAGTGTTTGCTTGTGTTACACTGCAGTATCTACCTCTAGTGGATTTGTGAAAGCAAAAACTGCAAGCACATGTAGCCCAGGGTACATATTTCTCGGTTCTCAAAAATGTAGCCCTGGGCACACATCTCCAATCAGCCTGGGTTGCACATTCTGAATACACAAAGTAAAAAGGGGCAAAATAGGAATCTTTTAATGCCCAATTTACACAGGGCTTCAGCGCTAGCGCTTGACAGAGGGCTTGTCTGAAGTTGGGGCTGACGCGATCGTCATAGCAGTGTCAGGCAATGA
Source organism: Danio aesculapii (assembly GCF_903798145.1). Classification (NCBI taxonomy): domain Eukaryota; kingdom Metazoa; phylum Chordata; class Actinopteri; order Cypriniformes; family Danionidae; genus Danio; species Danio aesculapii. The sequence continues at coordinate 641,283 of NC_079444.1, read as the reverse complement.
AATAAAACCACAGTCAGCTTCTGTCTGAGCCGGAGTATTTGCATAAAGCGATCTGATTGGCTGACGCTTCCGTTGGCGCTTGAAAAGTTGAGAAATTCCCAATTTCTACAGTGAGCAACTGGGAAGCGTTGACACTGACACCCCGCCATACTGAATGCTGATTTGTGGCTGACACACTCTGATGTTACATTTCTCATGTTTTTTAGCATTACTTCTTGGTGATTTTCGGCCACGATGGGCAGAAACCCCTGGAGCTGCGGTCAGAAGAGGAAGCTGATTGTAATGAGTGGGTGGAGGTCATTCAGCAGGCCAGGTACAATCAAAACACTAAACACTTAAAGTAGCGTCTCTGGAGAATCGATGTGTTTATACTGAGCTGTTTTAGCATGTCAGGCTTTATGTAGGAAAGGAAAATGTCCTGAGCAAAGTGTCCTTATAATCTCACACCAGGGTTAACAATGATGACATATCAAATACTTTTTGTTACTTTATTTTAGGCACTGTTTATTCTTTATTTTTTTTACTTAAACTACTTTAATAACTCATTTTAATTTAATAAAAAGCTATATAGACATAAAAAATAAAAACTATTAAACATGAAAAATGGTATTAGAAAAAGTACAAACGTATTAGAGAAGTAAAGAATAAACAGATTCAAAATATTAAGAGACATTACTAAAGTATGTAATTGAGGCTAAACTAACGTCAGCTCACCCACATTTGAGTCGTTATATAGTGTTACAAATATGCTCAAGCTCAAATTTACAAGAATCATCAACAAATGTGACTTATCTCAATCTAATATATACACACACACACACACACACACACACACACACACACACACACACACACACACACAAACTAACTGGCCACTTTATTAGGTACATCAGTCCAACTGCTCTTCAACGCAAATTTCTAATCAGCCAATCACATGGCAGCAACTCAATGCATTTAGGCATGCAGACAGGGTCAAGATGATCTGCTGTTTTTCAAAGCGAGCATCAGAATGTGGAAGAAAGGGGATTTAAGAGACTTTGAACGTGGCATGGTTGTTGTTGTTAGACGGGCTGCTCTGAGTATTTCAGAAACTGCTGATCTACTGGGATTTTCACACACAACCATCTCTAGGGTTTACAGAGAATGGTCTGACAAAGAGGAAATATCCAGTGAGCGGCAGTTCTGTGGGCGCAAATGCCTTGCTAATGCCACAGGTCAGAGGAGAATGGCCAGACTGGTAGAAAGGCAACAGTAACTCAAATAAGCACTCGTTACAACTGAGGTCTGCAGAAGAGCATCTCTGAACACACAACACGTCCAACCTTGTGGCAGATGGGCTACAGCAGCAGAAGACCACACCGGGTGCCGCTCCTGTCAGCTAAGAACAGGAAACTGAGGCTACAATTCACACAGGCTCACCAAAACTGGACAATAGAAGATTGGAGAAACGTTGCCTGGTCTGATGAGTCTCCATTTCTGCTGCCACATTCGGATGGTCGGGTCAGAATTTGGCATCAACAACATGAAAGCATGGATCCATCCTGCCTTGTATCAGCGGTTCAGGCTGGTGGTGGGGGTGTAATGGTGTGGGGGATATTTTCTTGGCACACGTTGGGCCCATTAGTACCAACACAGTGTACCCATCTTCTGATGGCTACTTCCAGCAGGATAACTTCATAAAGTATGTCATAAATATGTCATAAAGCGGGAATCATCTCAGACTGGTTTCTTGAACATGACAGTGTACTCAAGTTCACTGTACTCAAATGGCCTCCACAGTCACCAGTTCTCAATCCAATAGAGCACCTTTGGGATGTGGTGGAACGGGAGATTGGCATCATGGACGTGCAGCCGACAAATCTGCAGCAACTGCGTGATGCTATCATGTCAGTATGGAGCAAAATCTCTGAGGAATATTTCCAGTACCTTGTTGAATCAATGCCATGAAGGATAAAGGCGATTCTGAAGGCAAAAAAGGGTCCAACCCGGTACTAGTAAGGTGTACCTAATAAATCGGCCAGTGAGTGTAAATTTATATATAAAAGCAAAAAAAATCAAAAACCACTGATATGCTAATGAAAAATGATCTTGTGTCTGAAAGTTACGTCACAGTTTTTGCATGTGGTCCATAGATTAAGACCTCAGTGGTGCCTTTACTAAACCGGCTTTAACTAAAAGCTTCATTATAGCAGCATGTAGTTTTGATGGATTTAATATAAAGTAGGAAAGCAAGCACGATTTTATCTGTCAGTATGTCAGATTTCACCAAAATCTTTGTATCAGTAGTGGTTTTCTGTGAATTCTGATTGGAGAGGATTCAACACTGGATTGATATGATAAAATTCGACTCACCACACAAGCATATATAGGTATGATTTAAAAAAAAAAAGAACTCATGATTTGATTACATTATGAGAAAACTGTCACATTATGAACTGTTCACTACAATTATAGGGACGTTCTTCCAGAAACGTACATTTTGACTTGTAAAAATGTGACGAGGCCTGAACTTTAAGCCTGTTGTCTTCAAAAAATCTTACAAAAACAAGCATAAAATCATACAATTCATAGATAGAATGTATTCTAGATCACTGTCAGCTTCTCCTCCGTCAAATGATGTCACTTCCGAGTCACAGCCTTAAAGGTGTATTCAGTGGCGCCCCCAGAAAATTTTCTTAGGGGTGGCCAAGTAAGGCCATGCCAAATCTTAAAACAATAATGAGCTGTGTATATATTGTGAATAATGAGTAATGTTATATGTTTGTTTTCTGGTAATTGAAATAATGAAGTTTTAATTAATTCCATTAATCCTGTTTTGCGTTTGTTTGTGGTTTCTGAAGTAAAGCTCATTGATTTATTTAGTTTCTAAACATGTTTCTTTGTCCCTCTGCTGCCGCGGGCAGTTATTCAGATCTGATCATCGAGCGGGAAGTTCTCATGCAGAAATACATCCATCTAGTGCAGATCATGGAGACGGAAAAGGTGGCGGCAAATCAGCTGCGGACTCAACTGGAGGACCAGGATACAGAGATCGAGAGGCTGAAGGCCGAGGTTAGTTTATCGTAATCAGCCCAATCCAGGGTTGCCAGGTGCCAGAAAAAGGTCCAATAGGTAACAGACTCATGTTCGGAATGACGAATGGAAATCAGCCTAATACAGTTCACATCTGTTACTTTGGATGATCTTCAAATAAACACTTAATTGGTTTATCATTTTTACATTAGGGGCGACGCAGTGGCGCAGTAGGTAGTGCTGTCACCACACAGCAAGAAGGTCACTGGTTCAAGCCTCGGCTGGGTCAGTTGGGGTTTCTGTGTGGAGTTTGCAGGTTCTCCCTGTGGTCGCGTGGGTTTATTTACTGTAAATTTAATGACTGTGGGGGAAACCGGAGCACCCGGAGGAAACCCACACCAACACTGGGAGAACATGCAAACTCTACACAGAAATGCCAACTGACCCAGCCGGGACTCGAACCAGCGACCTTCTTACTGTGAGCTGACAGTGCTAACCACTGAGCCATCTAAAATATCTTCTTTTATGAAGAACAAATCCCTCATAAAGGTTTAAAGTGTGAATAGGTGATGAGCTAATGCTTTAAATAACTGTGTTATCTCTGTTACAGATTGTTGTTCTGAACAAATCAAAAGAGAGGATGTTGCCCTTTCAGTCCATTCAAGACGAAGAAGATCCAGACATCAAGAAAATCAAGATGGTTGGTTTGATATTCCCTATTCTGTCTTATTGACACCATCATCACAGCTGTGTCTTTATAAGTGGGTCACTTGTTGGGCGTCTGCTTTGCGTGTTTCCTCACAGGTGCAGAGCTTCATGCGTGGTTGGCTCTGCAGGAGGAAGTGGAAGATCATCGTGCAGGACTACATCTGCTCGCCTCACGCCGAGAGCATGAGGAAGAGGAACCAGATCGTCTTTAATATGGTGGAGGCCGAGACGGAGTACGTGCTCCAGCTCTCCATCCTGGTCAACTGCTTCCTCCGGCCGCTCCGGATGGCGGCCAGCTCCAAAAAACCCCCCATTAGTCACGACGATGTCAGCAGTGTCTTCCTCAATAGGTATACATGTGCTCATGATGATCTTAAAGCAACACTGCGCTTTTTTTATTTGGAAATAATCTCATTTTATAACTCACCTTAATTTCAAGTCTTCCCCCTTCCCTCAAAGTGCTTTGGTGCAAATGCCCACTTTCCCATTTTCAATCACATGCGCACACACACCAAGTACAGTTTCAGCTGTATGACATATGCGCCCTTCAAATTTTGATCTTGATAAATGCTGTTTATTGCCCCCCAGCTGTTTGACAAAAGTTATGCCCTCAGGTTTGCAGCTTATGGTCTGTTTGATTAATTTGACATCAGAATTATGGTCTTAGAAAACCATAACAATAACAATGGGGTTTTAGCGCTTTAACCGAGCACTAAATCTGCATATTACAATCATTTCTGAATGATCATCTGGCAAACTAAATTCTGCCTTATTCAACTTGGTTTCATAAAACATCAATGATTTTTAAAGGTGCAGCATGTAATAGTGACACCCAGTGGTTGAACTTGGTATTGCACTCCTGGATCAAAATACATTTTCACTCGGCTCGTCCTCTGACGAGTCCAAGCAACCGCAGGTTTCCAGATCGACATGAGTGTACCTGACTATCGAGTCTAAAGTCTGATTTTAGGCTGATTTGCACCATTTTCTAACTAAAAGAAGACATATTTCCCATACTAGAAGGAGTTTTTATCCTAACCAACACCTGAAATTGATATTTTAGAAGCGGCTTCTATTTCTTGCAGCTGAACAACAGGATAAACTGACAATGATCTCCTCAGGTACACCTCATGTGCTTTATTCAATGTTAAATGCTAACAGTGTGAGCATGAATGCCATTTCACATGATATTTATTGCCATACTACTGAAAGCAGCAGCAGATAGTTCACCTCAGATCTTGAAAATAAATTAAACTGTTTGAAATTGAACTTCAGAACTGAGACTCAGTGCAAGCCAACACATATCAGTGATTCAGCATCTATATTTAATAATGTTAAAGAGGATTAATATGTATTAATTACATTGTAAACCTTACCATTTCGCTGGAGTGCAGTGAGTGCACTATTCTGTGCTTCTGAATGGCTGTATTTACATTTCTGTCGTGTTGCGTCTGGTGCAAACAGCCTAATTGCTTATCACTGCGTATCTCGTCACGTAGCACGTTGTTAATACACAGGGTTACAATGTACCCTGCTCACCTAATGTTTATGTTCATAATATTTCTATTATTTGATATTTAATAACCAGCTCATGTGGAACTCTGAATCCGCGTGTCATTTCAGGGGCTGCTACTGTCCACCGGAGGTCACATTTCGGTCATGGACGAGTGCTTTGAGAGCCTTACTGACTGAATGAATCTAATATTTTCCACCAAGACAACCCGGGCTGCTGAAATATAATTGGCCAAACTGGCATTGGTCGGGTTAAATAACCAAAACAAAGACAGACGTTACAGCACGTCATGCACATTTTCAAAGCAGAATATCAAATAAACAAGAATGTCCACTTAGCATGTTTCTAAAATATTTGCAAACATATTATGGTATTTTTATGCTTTAGAAGAGACTCAAAACTTACATACAGCACCTTTAATTAATACACACTGCAAGTTCAATTTGGCAACATTGTTAACTTTTAGCACTGTTGAATGAAATAACCCCAGTAAATGTTTTAAGATCTAATTCCTTTTTTCACAGATGAAAAGTAATGAACTCTGAATATCTGATTGGTTTTTTGTTGTTGTTGTTGTTGTTGTTGTTGTTTCTAAGTGAGACGATAATGTTTCTCCATGAGATATTTCACCAAGGCTTGAAGGCTCGGATAGCCAACTGGCCAACGTTAGTTTTAGGTGAGTTTTTTTTCCTTCAAGTTGCAGTTTTGGTTCAAATTAAATTTTGATTTTATTTGTCACAACAATCATACATATATTACCTGACAAAAGTCTTATGCAAGTTTTAGGAACAACAAATAATAACTTGACTTCTACTTGATTTGGTATCAGAAGTGGCTTATATGTAAGGCAAAGGCCTCTAGATTACACTTATTTGACCACAATAAAATATGATCATGGCTTGATTTTGACTGATTTCATTAGGACAGTAAGGTCTGACTTTCAACAATGTCCAGTATAGAATATGTGGTCATGCTGCAGTGGAAACAGAATGAATATTGTGTCTGACTCCATCATGAGCTTGGAGGACTGCATCCATACATCTCTGCAATGACTCAAATCACTGATTAATAAAGTCATCTGGAATGGCAAAGAAAGCCTTCTTGCAGGACTCCCAGAGTTCATCAAGATGCTTTGGATTCATCTTCAATGCCTCATCCATCTTACCCCAGACATGCTCAATAAGGTTTGAATCTGGTGACTGGGTTGGCCAATCCTGGAGCGCCTTGACCTTCTTTGCTTTTAGGAGCTTTGATGTGGAGGCTGAAGTATGAGGAGCGCTATCCTGCTGGAGAATTCCCCCTCTCCTGTGGTTTGTAATGTAATGGGCAGCACAAATGTCTTGATACCTCAGGCTGCTGATGTTGATCATCCACTCTGCAGATCTCTCGCACTAAACTTAACGGATTTCTGTGAGAATCTTGGATCCATGCGGGTTCCAGTAGATCTTCTGCAGTATTTGTGATGATTGGGATGCAGTTCAACAGATGATTTATTGGCCAAATCGACCTTCTGCCTCTTTTCCAAATGATCAACTAGAAGTCCAGTTATTATTTGTTGCTCTTACAACTGGGAACGGCGACAAGACTTTTGTCAGGTAGTGTACATTACAGCCTGATCACGAGGAAACGAAACTATTTTACGTTTTGTAGTAGCTATTACGAATGAATTCATACGAAAATGTATGATTTTTAAAAGGAGACGTGGCACCAAACCTCGCCGCTAAACCAAGCTGACATTGGAGGATAAGCAAACCATACTAAATTATATGAATGAGACATCCGAATTCAAACAAATTAGCCGCTCAATCAAAGTTACGAATTGTCATGAGATAGCATTGTACATGTACTAAAAACGTTTTTTGTCTTCTCCCCACATAGAATTTAAAGTAACAGCAGAACGAGAGAGAAATCAAATATAACAATTTCAAAATAAAAGCCTCGTGACTTCTTTCCAGTGGCTGCGATTACTTCTATTTCACGGTTGTGTCTAAAAGTCTTCAGCAAAAACATGATGCAAATGTCTGAAAAGCAAACTGTCATGTTTCAGCGGATCTCTTCGACATCTTGCTGCCAATGCTGAACATTTATCAGGAGTTTGTGCGAAACCATCAGTACAGTTTACAGGTTCTGGCCAACTGTAAACAGAACCGAGACTTCGACAAGCTCCTGAAGCAGTATGAAGCGAACGCCGCCTGTGAGGGCCGAATGCTGGAGACCTTCCTCACATACCCCATGTTTCAGGTGAGCAGCTGAACTCTCATATTTATATCATTTTATTTACTCTCCACTTTTTATGGTAAATAAGCTCCGTTGACAGCTCCCCAATCGAGATTTACCAGTTTTGAATCCATTCAGCCGATCTCTGGGTCTGGCGGGAGCACTTTTAGCTTAGCTTAGCATAAATTATTGAATCCGATTAGACCATTAGCATCTTGTTTAAAAATGAAGTTTTGATAATCTTCCTGTTGAAGTCTTCTGTGGTTATATTGTGTACTAAAACTGATGGAAAATGAAAAGTTGCTATTTTCTGTCAATATGTCAAGGAACTATTTTGTCATTCTGGCGTAATAATCAAGGAACTTTGCTGTAGTGCCATGGTTAAAGCAGGCACAATTATATAATGTAGCACTGTCACCTAGTTATATATAGCTGTGGACTAATTTCAAGTTCTGTGTAATATCATTGCGCCTGCTGCAGCCATGGTACAGCAACAAAGTTCCTTGATTATTGTGCCAGAATGAGAGTATAGTTCCTATTCATACTGACATATTAAACAGCAAATTTCCTTTCTCCGTCAGTCTTAGTCAACTGCAGAAGAGACCAGCTTTAAATAGAAAAATGATCAAAACCGGTCATTTTTGAGCAAGATGCTAATGGTCTAATCCGATTCAATGATTTATGCTAAGCTAAGCTAAAAGTGCTCCTGCCAGACCTGGAGATCGACTGAATGAATTCAAAAATGGATTCAAAAATCTACGGTGGCCAGGAGGTGCAAATCAACATTACAAAGTGTAAAACGCTCTTACAAAGCTTGAGACAAATTTACATTTTGGAAAACATTTTTATCATAAGACACAATTATATAGGAAAAACTATTTTACCAAAGACGAAACAAATTTACATTTCAGAAAAAAAAATTAACAAGACACAAAACACTTTTAACAGTCCCGAAACAAATTTACAGTTACAGATTCTTTATGGAAAGGGAACGTAGCACACACCGGAAGTGTAACGGAGTGTACCACACAGCAGAAAATATCCGCTCATGTGTGACTTTGTAGACACAGGTTAACACGAGTCTACAACTATAAAAAACATATACGTGGTTTCACCAACCACGATAAAACTATAATATTTCCAAAAAAGCCTGTTTCTTTAAGCATTCAGTGTGAACAAATGTATATGTTGTTGTTGGCATTGAAATATTCGATTATTTGTATTGGTATTAGATCCCACGATACATCATCACACTCCACGAGCTCCTCGCTCACACGCCTCATGAACATGTGGAGCGCAAGAGTCTGGAATTTGCCAAATCCAAACTAGAAGAACTGTCCAAGTGAGTAAAAGCTAAAAGAGAATACCCATTAGAGAAGCATGTGAATATTCCACTCTATTCTTCAATAGTCTAATATGATGAGAGGAGACAGTATTCATTTTATTATCTGGGTTTATATAGATGGGTGGTTCTTTGCAGCACAAGTTCATCACAGAAACCTCATGATGTTATTGTTGGGTGTGATAGCTCTGGAGTTGCTTTATGAATCATTATAGACTTATATAGGCCCTAAATCCATAAATACACAATCTACAAATCTGTGTATTTATTTAAAAAGAAACATATCCCACATAGCAAATGGACTTGGCCCAAATGTGGCCTCATTATGGCACTGCTGGTGTGTTGCCGGCACTGGCAATGCATAATGTGGGCCATGCATGGCAATGATGCCACTGCAGGCATGACGGCAAACTACATTTGGGCCAGTTGTGGATGGGAGGTGTGTGGCCCAGATCAGTGTAGCGATTCTTCACATTGTTTAGGTAACATTAGGTATTAGGTAACATTAGGCTGGGTTAAACTGGCTCAGTTTGTGGGCTTTCTGGTAAAGTATAAACTTTTAACTGAGAATAGGTACCAATAATAAACCTGTTTTGGCCCAGGGCCAGTTAAGGGTGATACATTGGCTGAGATTTGGGCCAGTTACGGCCCATGTGTGGCCCTTGTCTTTAATCCAGTAATGGGCCACTTCAGGACCGTCATTCTTTGCGGTACTTGGGCTGAGGGAAAAGTTATTGTGTGGCCCGGAGCTGGGCCAGAGAACATTTGCTATGTGGGATGTTGCCTTACTTATCTGTGAAGCAACATTAGATTTCAGTCACTAATATGTATAATTTTACTTCAAACCATCATATCAAACAAATCCATCAACATGAACCCTTTCCCCCCTTTTAAAGTTCAGTGTTGAGATGATCTAGCTGTGTATTTGTATTCATTTGTATGTGTTTGTTCTCAGAATGATGCATGATGAAGTGAGTGACACAGAAAACATCCGTAAGAATCTAGCGATCGAGCGAATGATTGTGGAGGGCTGTGATATCCTGCTGGACACCAGTCAGACGTTTGTACGGCAGGGTGAGACACACCATCACAGCATCATATATGTGCAGCAGCACCATTTTACAACTCATTTTCTTCCTGTTTGTTTTGTTGTTCTACAACATTGTTAGTTATATGATCTGCTGGATGAGCCACATCCTCTATCTGTCCATCCGTCCACCTATTTATCTGTACATCCATTCATCCATCCATCCATCCATCCAACCATCCATTCATTGATTCATTCATCCATCCGTTCATACATATATCCAACTATTCATCCTCAACGATCCACTTATACCCATTCATCCATCCATCCTCTATTCACTCATCCATCCATCCATCCATCCATCTATCCAGCAACTCACCTCCATATATCCACCTATCCATTCATGTACTTATATCAACACATCCATCCTTCCATCCATTCACTTCTCCATCCATCCATTCATTGATTTATTCATCCATCCATTCATACATATATCCAACTATTCATCCTCAACGATCCACTTATACCCATTCATCCATCCATCCTCTATTCACTCATCCATCCATCCATCCATCCATCTATCCAGCAACTCACCTCCATATATCCACCTATCCATTCATGTACTTATATCAACACATACCTCCTTCCATCCATTCACTCATTCACTTCTCCATCCATCCAATAACTCACCTCCATATATCCACCTATCCATTCATGTACTCATATCAACACATCCACCCTTCCACCCATTCACTCATTTACTTCTCCATCCATCCATTCATTGATTTATTCATCCATCCATTCATACATATATCCAACTATTCATCTTCATCCATCCACTTATACCCATTCATCCATCTATCCATCCATCCTCTATTCACTCATTCATCCATCCATCCATCCATCCAACAACTCACCTCCATATATCCACCTATCCATTCATCTACTTATACCAACACATCCATCCCTCCATCCATTCACTCATTCACTTCTCCATCCATTCATTTGGGCATTTATTTATTTACTCATCCCTTTATCCCCTCCTATTATCCATCCAGTCAATTATCAATCCACCTAAACATCCATTCACCAATTCACTTGTCCATCCATTCATCCATGCTTTTATGAATTTACTCATCCTTTTATCCCCTCACTCATCCTACCATCCATCCATCAATCTATTAATTTATTAATCCATCCATTTACTTATCCTCATCTATATATCCATCCATTCATCCATCCATTCATACATATATCCAACTACTCATCCTCATTCATCCATCTGCTTATACCCATTCATCCATCCTTCCATCCTATTTAGACATCCATTCATTCATCTACTTATGCCCATCCACTAAACCATCCATCCATTTACTCATTCACTTGTCCAACCATTTGTTCATCTACCATGCATTTATCCATTCACTCACCCATCCACCCATCCATCCACACATCCACCCACCAATCTATCCATTCATTCATCTACTCATCTACTCTTCCTTATCCACTAATCCATCCATTCACTCCTTCACTTGTTTATTCATTCATTCATTAAACCATTCATACATTTATCCATACATCCACTTATCCACTCACCCATCCTACACATCTGTCTTTTTATACATGAATCCATTCATCCACCCACCTACTAATCCCCATCCACCAATTCATCCATTCATCCATTTGCTCATTCTCTTGTCCAACCATTTGTTCATCTACCCATCCATACATTTATCCATTCACTCATTCATCCAACAACTCACCTTCTTATATCCACCTATCCATCCATCTACATAAGCCTGTTCATCCATCCACCAATCCATTCATCCATCCAACAACTCACCCCCAAACATCCACCTATCCATTGATCTACCACTCATACATTATACCAACCCATTCATCCTTCCATCCATTCACTCATTCACTTCTCCATCCATTCATTAGAGCATTTATTTGTTTTCTCATCCACCTATCCACTTACCCATCTTTCCATTCACGCCCATCCATCCGTCCATTTACCCATATCCATCCATCCAGTCATTCATCCATCCACCTATACCTCCATTCAATCATTCACTTGTCTATCCATGCTTTTATTGATTTAGTCATCCATTTATCTCCTCACCCATCCTACCATCCATCCATATAATTATACCATCCATCCATCCATCCATCCATCCATCCATCCATCCATCCATCCATCCATCCATCCATTTATCTATCTATCTATCCATCCATCCATCCATCCATCCATCCATCCGTCCATCCGTCCATCCGTCCAACCGTCCGTCTGTCCGTCTATCCGTCTATCCATCTGTCTATCTGTCTATCTGTCTGTCCGTCCGTCCGTCCGTCCGTCCGTCCGTCTGTCCGTCCGTCCATCCGTCCATCCGTCGATCCGTCGATCTATCCATCTATCCATCTGTCCATCTGTCTATCTGTCTATCTGTCTATCTATCTATCTATCTATCCATCTATCTATCTATCTGTCTATCTGTCTGTCTGTCCGTCCGTCCGTCCGTCCGTCCGTCCGTCCATCCATCCATCCATCTATCCGTTAATCAACCCAACCACCCACTCAGTCAGTTTGATCTGCATCTACTCATCCCCATCCATTTATTCATCCACCCATCCATGCATTTATCCATCCACTTACCCACCAGTCTATCTATATAAATATTGATTATTTCTCATTTTGATCATAAGTTATTACCTTATTTTAATCAGTAGCCATCATAACTGAGGTCATTGGCTAGTTGTGCATGACTATCAGTGTGTGATATTTGTTTCAGCTCCACCCAAACACTGGTCTCATCCAACACTGCTCCACACTGACAGGAAGGTGTGAAATGTGCTCTAATGAGATCTAATGTGCCATCTTAATGCGCCGCGTCTCGCAGAAAAGCTGCTCTGGATGCGACAGCGCTGAAACACTGTCTTTATACTGTTCTCCTTGCTCTGGGTAATGAGGTTTCTCCTGTAGGCTCTCTGATTCAGCTGCCCACTGTGGAGAAGGGTAAACTGAGTAAAGTGCGCCTGGGCTCGCTGACGCTCAGGAAAGAAGCTGAACGACAGTGTTTCCTCTTCACCAAACACTTCCTCGTCTGCACACGGACCTCCGGCGGGAAACTGCACCTGCTTAAAGTGAGTCCATCGACAATAATAAATAAATAACAACACTCACTGCTGCTATTTTAACAATCAATGCTATGCTTTGTGTTTCTTAAAGGAATAGTTCACCCAGAATATTCCAGTCATTTAATCTGGTTGTTCCTTTACCTCCAGTATTACTCAGCATGAATGATGATTATACACTACCTGACTAAAGTCTTGTTGCCTATCCAAGTTTTAGGAACAGCAAACAATAACCTGACTTCTAGTTGATCATTTGGCATCAGAAGTGGCTTATATGAAAGGCACAGGCCTCTAGATTACACTTCATTCATTCATTCATTTTCTTTTCGGCTTAGTCCCTTTATTAATCCGGGGTTGCCACAGCAGAATGAACCGCCAAGTTTACACTTATTTAACCAAAATAAAATTTGTTCATGCCTTGATTTTTAATGATTCAATTAGGACAGTAATGTCTGACTTTGCTTAGACAGAAATAATGTCCAGTATAGAATATGTGCTCATGCTGCAGTGGAAAAAGAATGAATATTGTGTCTGACTCCATCATGAGCTTGGAGGACTGCATCCATACATCTCTGCATTGACTCAAATCACGACTCAAATAAAGTCATCTGGAATGGCAAAGATGGCATTCTTGCAGGACTCCTAAAGTTCATCAAGATGGTATGGATTCATTTATCAATGAATACCCCAGGCATGCTCAATAATGTTCATGTCTGGTGACTGGGCTGGCCAATCCTGTCTGATCTACTGGGATTTTCACACACAACCATCTCTAGGGTTTTTAGAAAAGGCCACAAAAATCAAACATTTCTGAGGAATATTTCCAGTAGCTTGTTGAATCTATGCCACAAAGGATTAAGGCAGTTCTGAAGGCAAAAGGGGGTCCAACCCGGTACTAGTAAGGTGTACCTAATAAAGTGGCCGGTGAGTTTGCCCCTTTAAAAAAATTACAGTTATGATCTGGATCAATACTAATAATAAAAGCAAAAAAAAATGCTACTTGGGAACTTGGGTTTGCTGTCCACGTGTTAAGTGTGACGTCACGCAAAGCAGATTCCGGGTCCAAATGCTTTATCAAACTGTAGTCATTAGTTTATGTGGTCATAAATGAATATTTTCTCTATTTAAAATGAGTAGCAGCTTGGACCCAGAAACAGTATTCCATACATACAATACTAACATACAGTATTCCATACATACAATACTAACACAGTATTCCATACATTTTTTATATCATTTGATGAAGCTTTGAGATCAAGTTGCCCACTAGAAAGTTATGACCAATCCTACACTGTAAAAAACACATTAATTAAAACTTTAAACTATTAAAAATGTTAATAAAAGGCAACTTTTCCAGGTTAAAAGTTGTTGAAAGAAAGCTCAAGGTCCCATAATGCAATTCAAAAGCATAAATACACACAAAATATGGAAAACTGCTTATTTATGCATATTTTTTACAATGTAGAAGTCATTGACGAGTGGCACCTTTATTGAAAAGAGCATTTCAGACATCAGGGTGAACTATTTCATGCAAAATATATATATTTATAAATGAATAATTAACAATCATTCCTCAAATCCACAGCAAGGAGGCACGCTGTCTCTAATAGAGTGTACTCTTATTGAGGAACTGGACACCAGTGATGAAGACTGTAAGTGTTTTCAATCTTAAAAGTATTAAATATGACCCCTGTTTGTTATTATACTAGCACCACAACCAACAACAGAGCGAAATATCTAACATTGTACTTGATACCAGAAGACACAGAGTGATATTTGATTTCCTGTGTCCTCAGATAATGCCGCTGGTCAGGGTCTCAATCATCTCGAGTTTAAGATCGTGGTTGAACCTGCTGATGGCTCCTCATTTTCAGTGGTTCTTCTGGCCCCGTCTCGACAGGAAAAAGCAGCCTGGACCAGCGACATCAGCCAGGTACTGTCTACACATTTAACACAAAGTAAAGCATGTGACATTCAGATCAAACGAGAACACGCTTCGTCAAACTCTAGGTATGAAGAAAGAATGGTCAGATGAACGGTCATTAAAATATTCATATTATAAATTTAAAGGAACACTCCACCTTTTTTGAAGGTAGGCTCATATTACAAGTCCTCTAGAGCAGGGGTTCCCAAACGTTTCAGCCGGCAACCCCAAAATATTGTCAGTGACTTGCGACCCCCATTTTTTAACGTTGCACACAAAACTATAGGCATATGCAAACATGAGCATATTGACAACACAAAATAATATTACATTATTGCATATATATAATTATATAATTATATTATTAAATATTATTATACATATTGCAACAGTCTAATAACCATATCATTTTTTATAGTCATTTATTATTTTAATTTAATATTAATATTTTAAAAAAATGAAAGGCTGATGGATTTTTGTTGTGTGTTGTTGTTGTTTCTTTAACGTAAATATTAGTATCTTCTGTGAGTTATAAATAAAATATGGTAATTCTAATAGTTTAATAAATATTTTATTGAGTATTTAGTTTTGGAAATCCCCAAGCGACTCCTCGTCATTATCCTGCGACCCCTTAGTGGGTCCGGACCCCCACCTGGACCCACAATCTTTTTATCACTGCAGACCGGTCAACACTTGACAATTTTACCACAGCCTGGAATAGGGGGTGGGTGTACGTAAATTGCTAGGCGACCATCAACCGTTTTCTCAGAGGATGACACACTGACAAAACATTGCTGTCACTCTGATACAAGTTTTATTAATGGAGAAAGCACTGCAGTGTTTGTTTGAGATAATTAGTCTGCCGAAATGTGTATATTCCATACAAAATAGAAAGCTGATCGGTCAGTTCTTATGTCACTCGCTGTGCACTCGCAGAATTCTGAAGATTTTTTTAACTGGGGGGCGAGACAGTCCTCGCTGCAGCCCTCAGCCTGCAGCTTGACGATGTACTGGACGATCGCCTACACTCCCCAAGCCTCCCACCCTACACCCTACCAACAAAGTAGTATGGGTTTACATTAGTGGGTGGTACAATGTCCACTGTGTATTGGACCTGGTCCAGTACAAAATCGTGATTCAGGCCCGGCGCCAGGATGTCATAACTGAGCGGTCATTTTAAACCTATAAGGGGGCACTTGACCTGGTGACTGATTTTGGTTGCGCTTGTTCCTTTCATTTAAGCTATTTATTCACTTATTTACACTTTTTCCCAGTGGTTTTGGTGCATTTCTCACAACACTATTTACATTTGCACAATAGTTAATGGATTTCGCAAAACAGTTAGTGGCACAGACATGCTGGATTCACCTGATTTGTTGAGAAATGGGTTGCGGATCTATTCCTTGGCAGTTCGTGGGTTCGTCACTGGGCCTTTTCCCCTTCGCAAAGAAACTTTCCAAGACGTCTGTTTCTTACTCAATTTGCTGCTTATGGGTTAAATTTTGGCGCTCAAGTGACCGAGATGTTACCAAGAGAATACGTTCATTTTTCAAAATAAAAGATCGTTCAGACTCAGATAATAAAGAAATAATTAATGATTTCTTGTGCGGCCTGGTACCAATTGATCCACAGATGAGATGCTAATGGGACGTCATGGTGGCGCAGTGGGTAGCACGATCGCCTCACAGCAAGAAGATCGCTGGTTTGAGTCCCAGCTGGGCCAGTTGGCATTTCTGTGTGGAGTTTGTATGTTCTCCTCGTGTTACTGTGGGTTTCCTCCTGGTGCTTCAGTTTCCC